>NC_057392.1:83180193-83189933 GCF_019320065.1 Cervus canadensis
CATGGACTGCAGCACGCCAGGCTTCCCTGTCCATCACCAACTCTCAGAGCTTACTCAAATTCATGTTCACTGAGTCAGTGATGCCATCCAACCACCTCATCTTCTGTCGTCCCCTTCTCCTCCTGCCTTCAATCTTTCCCAGCATCAGGGTCTTTTCAAATGAGTCAGTTCTTCGCATCAGGTGGCTAAAGTATTAAAGTTTCAGCTTCAACATCAGTCCTTCCAATGAGTATGGAGGACTGATTTCCTTTAGGATGGACTGGTTGGATCTCCTAGCAGTCCAAGGGACTCTCAAGAGTCTTCTCCAACACCACAGTTCAAAAGCATCAATTCTTTGGCACTCAGCAGCAAGATACAAAGTTGAAAAAAAAAGATGAAATTTTTTTAGTGGGATATAAATTTAGAGCTAGTGGAAAGTTTCCCTCAAGTACCAAAATGTTTAGGAATTTCTATAACTATATAATAAATGCAAATCAATGAGAAAGGCAATCATGATATTTAAGCTTGTGATATAATTATTTCACCTCTAGTGGTTTTTAAGGGAATCATTTTAATGTAGCACATTAATTATATCAGTACAACTAGAATATCTTACTGTTAATATTTTCCAAAGCTTTATTTTCCATTAATAACTGCAATAAACAAGACTTACTAATTCTCCAGTTATGATTTCATGACAGTCATTGACTGGTTTTAATCTTCCAGTAAATCAACAAGGAAACATGATTCATTTAATGAACTTATTTTTGTAGTAAATTTACAAATGCTAAGCTGCATGTTGTACATTAGCTGTGGATTGTGTGTGTATGGATGGATGGATCTTACTGAGTAGTGATTACAAGGATAAAGTGAATACATTTTAGGTTATAAATATTTAGTTTTCATGCTAGCAATTTTTGCTTCCTGGTAGAAATTTCAAATTGATACTCTTGCTTAATATGGTCCCATCAATATGAACATGCTAAATTTCAGGATCATTAAGAAAGAAGAGAAAAGACAACTATTCATTTATAGCAATGAAGATACAGAGCATTTTTCAAGCACAAATGCATATAGAAAATGAGATGCTGACAAGAAATGCATGAACAATATGTCCAGTACAAAGCCTAAATTCCAGTGAGTTAAGAGCTGAAGCTATGTTACCCATGCTTTTATGGCAGCAGGAAAAATCTATGGCTCTTCTCTTGGAAGCAGAGTTACCCATTTTGCTTCTTTATTGGAAGTAACATTGAGAAAGACACGGTCCCAGAGGGAAGGCCCTGAGTGTGTAATGTGTGAACGGTTCCCTCTCAGGTCAGGCTCCCATGCCCACTCAACTACGTTGCTCTCTGATGAGTGATGTTTATTACTTCATCCTTTGAAAGAGACAACTGACTGTATATTTAGAGGGCTCACGTGCTGCAGAAAACAGTTGCATGTTTGTTCTGTGTAAATTCTTATTTCACGATTTTTAAAACGAAATCAGTAAGTTGCTTTTGCTCCTGATTTATGATATAAAGTTCATAAACTGTACACTTTAGAGGAGAGATGGATTTAGAGTGTGGTTTTTTGCAAACTTTCAAATCTGGAATTCCATTTTAAACATTGTAATAGATGTTCATCTTCTTATTTTACCATAGAGAGCTAAATTTGCAGATGATGTGATTTTGTTTCACTATCAGCTATAGAAGTATCAGTAATAATATTTTGCTAGGAAAAGAATCATATACTAAAAATCAAACTGCCTCAAAGTGATCCTTAATATCAGAGTTAAGTTCTAGCATGTGCTATATATAATTTTGTAGCTCAGGCATATTCATTCGTCTAGTTAGGAGAAAAATATGATTTATATGGGAAAATTCATCATACAGATTCTGGAAATAAAAGTTGAATTTTTAAGATTTAAGCTGAATGAAATCCCTTGTAAAATATGAAACTGAAATAAAAATTATTTTACAAACAGGCAATAGAGTGACAAGAGAAATAATGAGTAGTGATCTATTAGAAGAAAAACAGACTAGAATCATCTTACATAAAGAATTTATCCTAAATACTACCTGTGATATTAAGGATACCTTTTGACAATTCCTCATTTCTTTTGAGGAAGCTAAGGGACCATCATGTGGGTTGCCATGGACTCCACACTAAATAAAGCAGAATGGAAGGAGTGCAATGTCTATAAGTGGGCAAACACATAGTATTTGCTTTGAATCTGAAAATTTAGGCCCATCCAAGCATGATTTCAAATGTCACCTGTGGAAGTTTTATGCACATTAAAAATTAAATTGTGTTATATATAAGTATTACTTTTTATTCTAATAATATTTTGGAAGCCATACTATTATTTATGTATGTTTTCTTGGTGGTAGAATTAAAGGAATAGAGTATAAAGCCTAAAGAAAACATTTCCAAAACCAACAAACAAGCTGTATCTTTACTATATGCACTCAACATTGTTCTTGGCAAGAAAAGAATAAAACAATGGATACAGTTTTTAGCTTCCATTTTCCATATTTGTTAATTTAATTTCTCTCTTTTTTGGGGGAGCATGTGAAACAGCCCTGTGATTCCAAAAGACGAAACTGTACAAAAGGTACTGTCGGAGTAGTAACATTTCCACCGCACCAATTACTTCAATTATTTTCCCATTTTCTCCTCTTCCTTGTGCTTAACCAAACTCAGTGGTTTCCGGCTTATCTTCTGTGTGTTTCTTTCTGAATGAATAAGCAGACACAGGTATATTTTCATATTTCCTTTCTTTTTATAAGAAGGTGTCATTTTATAGGTACTCTTTCGTAATCTTTTTTGCTTAACAATATGTCCTAGAAATTCTACCACATCAGTTTGTAGAGATTTTCCTCATTCTTTTTAGTACTCCATTGTGTGGGTATGACATAGTGTTTCATTTAACTTATCCTATTTGAGGATGATTAGGTTGTTTCCAATGTTTTGCAGTTACTAAGTGCCACAATGAACTTAAAATACTTTTTTGGGTCTTTTTAAAAATTTGAAGTATGGTTTATTTATGATACTATATTAGTTCCAAGTTTACAGCATTCAGTATATATGAATTATGTTCCATTAAAAGTTATCACAAGATAATGGCTATAATTCTCTGTGCTGTATATTATTTTTGCTGATCTATTTTACACATAGTGGTTTGTATCTCTTAATCCCATACCCCTATCTTGTCCCTTCTGTTTTCTCTCTCTTCTTGATATCCATGAGTTTGTTTATTGTGACTTTGTTTCTATTTTGCTATATACATTGGTTTGTTTTATTTTTTAGATTCCACATATAAATGATGTTGTACACTGAAGTGATGTCTTTCTTTGACTTATTTCACTAAAAATAATATTCTTTAGGCCCATCCATGTTGCTGCAAGTGGTAAAATTTCTTTCTTTTTTACGGTTGTATGTATATTTGTTGTATGTATATATATTGTTGTTGTATTGTTGTATGTATATATACATGAAATATTACCTCTTTCTTATCCATTCATCTGTTATTGAACACTTGAGTTGCTTCCTTATCTTACCTATTATAAATAGTGCTGTTATGAACATTGAGGTTCATGTATCTTTTCAAATTAGTGTTTTTGTTTTTTCTGGATATGTATGTACCCAGGAGTGGAATTGCTGGACCATATGTTAATTCTATTTTTAGTTTTTTGAGGAACCTCCATACTGCTTTTCATAGTGGCTAGATCAATTTACATACTCACCGACAGGATATAAGAGCTCCCTTTTCTCCACATCCTTGCAAACATTTGTTATATTTAAACATTCTGTATGATTGCCATTCTGACAGGTGTGAGGTGATATCTACTGTGGTTTTATTTACGTTTCTCTGATGATTATGGATGTTGAGCATCGTTTCTTGTGCCTGTTAGCCATCTGTACGTCTTTGCTAGGAAAAATACCTATTCAGGTCTTCTGCCCATTTATTGACTGGGTTGTTGGTTTTTTTGATATTGAGTTGTATGAGCTCTCTGTGTGTTTTGGATATTAACCCCTTGTGGGCTGTATCATTTGCAAATATTTTCTCCCATTCCATCATCTTTTTGTTTAGGTCAAAGAGTGGTGTGCCTATGTTCTCTTCCAGAAACTGTATGGCTTCAGGTCTTACATTTAGTTCCTTAATCCATTTGAACTAGAAATAACTTTTGAGTAAAAGTTGTTTATTTCTTCCTTTGGGTTTTAAATTTTACTGTAGATTAAAGTGAAACATAAAATTAAATCTTGCCCTTTAGACACTGTGACATAGTAAGTATCACAAGTGCTACCATTTTTTTTTTAATCCTACTTTTATTTTGCTAAAGTTTCCATCAGGGAAGACTTGTCATGCTTCTCTTGTTTTTGATGATCTGCTCTGAGTTCTCTATTGGCATCTGGCTGGTATTTTTGCAGGCTAAAGAGAAAGAAGGGGACAGAGACGAGAACATCTTACTAATTGTACTAAGAAACCATACAGACTTAATTTATTTGATACTGTGTTTATATAACAATACCCAACTGGTTACCTGGTATTTGAGTTGATCATTTTAATTTAGGATATTTTTCACATATGGAAAGTGTGACCTTTTTTTAGCCAAGAAAAATTTAGACTTTCTTATGGACCTGATTTCTAGCCTATTATTCTAGAGCTTTTAGGGATGAACCAGGATGAAGGAGAAATTTTAATACAACTAACTTCATGAAATACTTAACTTACTGGCAGGGCCATCTTTAAGTGCTTATACCAGTTGAAAAACTTCTGCATAGGCAGACATTAATATGGTCCTACTCAAATTTTTATTGGATCTTCAGGCAGAATGGTGGTGCCACATTAATTAAGTTTTGCATGACAATATCCAAAATAGAAAAAAATTAATTAATATTTGAATATAACTAAGTTATACCACAGAGGGAAACAAATATACATGATAAGCAATAAAAATAAATTATAAATTTGGGAATTGTAATGCATTAAAAAGCTTGTTAAATAAGAAAAGTGCTGTAAAGATGAGGATGCAGATGGAAGGGAAGTGATCCTTTAACAGGGTAGAAAATGCATCAGGGTTTCTTCAATGCTGAACTAGTGGACTGACTATGTGTGGACTGTAAAGGTCTGTTTTCCCACAAAAGGACTCTTCTAGAGAGATAGGAACAGTTCATCAGGACTTACAGTAGTCTATAATCTAATAATGAAGGGTTTTTTTTTTGTTGTTTTTTGTTTTTTTTGCTGTAATATGTACTTTAATTTTACCAATTAGCTTTCCATGAAGCCTCAGTCCAGTGAAAAGGGAGGTTTTGATTGCATTTTTGAGTCCCTAGTCCCTGGACAGGAATAAGATGGCCATTTTTGGTGAACTGATGAAATAGAGTTCTTGAATGTGAAAACTGAGGGCTGGATCCTACTTACATGACCTAGACACAGCCAGGTTTTCTATCCTGAAAAAAGCTAAGCTGGTTTTCACATTTCTGTTGCCAAAACACTGTACACTGAAGTCAGAACTTTGAAACCCTCCAATGATTTTAATTAGCCAACTTCTTTTCTTTAAACTTTCTTTTTTTTTGGTCTTTCCAGACAAGCAAAATGCTTTTTATTTATTTTTATTCATTCATTTTTGTCTTTTATTGTAAAAATTTTCAACTACATATAAAAGTAGTGAGAACTGTATGAGTAGAAATGACCCACCACCAACTTTAAATATTTATCTAATATTTTGACAACTTTTTTCACCTACTTCCCCATACTCCATACCTTATACCTTACAACTTATTCTTGGTTGCAGTATTTTAAAACAAATTCCATACATTATATCACTTCATATGTAAATATTTTTGTGTCACTAACAGACAATACAGCCCCCAAATTAACAGTAGCATTGTCATATCTATCCAAACTACCATCGTCTAATACCTATGTTTAAATTTTACCAATTGTCTCAAAAACTTCCTATTATAGTTGATATATTTTAATTGGTTTACAAAAGGGCTCACACCTCACATTTAGCTGAGAAGTCTTTTACGTCTCTATTTTATGGTTTTATACACCCCTCCCTAAATATCATTTATTTGCTGAAACCGAGTTTGACTGTTGCTCTATTGTTTTCAAAGAATAATTCATAGTTGATCATGTGTATTTTCTCTTGCACCTTATCAGGAGGCCCCACTTTAGATTATAAGATTGATTAGTGGGTTCAGGTGTTGTCACATTGATACAGCTATTATAAAATTTTTCATCAACCTTTTACTTAATAATGGTTGATGAACACAGTCTATATCCACTATCTTATCATAAAGTATAAAATGTGTCATTTAAAAAATGGTATCATTTCTTTCGTTTTTATGATTTAGAATTCCTTTATAATAAAGAATTGCCCCTTATTAGTTGTTTGGTTACCCTCAAACCAGAGTTTGTTGAGAAAAGGTAGACTATATGCTTGATTATTTTTCTTTACTAACGCTGAGAATAATAAGTTGGTACACTTGCAATTTCCAGAGGTTTCTTTCTTTTTGGTATAATTATGAAGTCATAAATTTTATATATTGATGTATTCCAATCTATTGTGGTTCTTATTCTTTTAGGTGCTCAAATTTCCTTTCCTTTGACCACTGCTATTCCCTTCAAATTGGTTATTTTTTCCTTTTGGTATGACTCCAGTGTTCTGTGATAGCTTCTTTGTTTCCTGGTACAACAAAATGCTGTAGGATTGATTTGAATGTTTTCTGCCCCAGACCTGAAATCAGCCATCTGTCCAAGAAGCCCTGATTCCTTTTAGGCAAAAATTGTATTTAGACACCACAAGCTGGGCACTAGGAATACTCATTACTTCTTGATTGTCATTGCCAGTAGGCCTTCTCAGCAGACTAAAATATGTATTCTTTAAAAAAAATTTTTTAATTGAATGATAACTGCTTTATAATACTGTGTTGATTTCTGCCATGCAACCACATGAATCAGCCATAGGTATACACACGTCCCCTTCCTGTTGAGTCTCCCTCCCGCCTCCCACCATCCCACTCCTTTAGGTTGTCACAGAGCACCAGCTTTGAGTTCCCTGCATCATGCAGCAAATTCCCGCTGGCTCTCCATTTTACATACAGTAAAGTAAGTGTTTCAGTGCTACTTTCCCAATTCGGGGCACCCTCTCCCTTCCCAACTGTGTCCTCAAGTCTCTTCTCTAAGTTTGTGTCTCTATGGCTGCCCTGCAAACAGGCTCATCAGTACCATCCTTCTAGATTCCATATATATGTGTTACTATATGATATTTATTTTTCTTTTTCTGACTTACCTCACTCTGTATAATAGACTCTAGGTTCATCCACCTCATTAGAACTGACTCAAATGCATTCCTTTTTATGGATGAGTAATATTCTGTTGTATATATGTACCACACTTTCTTTAACTGTTCATCTGTCGATGGACATCTAGGTTGCTTCCATGTTCTAGCTATTGTAAACAGTGCTGCAATGAACATTGGGGTACATGTGTCTTTTACGGTTATGGTTTCCTCAGGGTACATGCCTGGTAGTGGGATTGCTGGGTCATGTAGTAGTTTTATTCCTAGCTTTTTAAGAAATCTCCATATTGTTCTCCAAAGTGGCACTATCAATTTACATTCCCACCAACAGTGCAAGTGGGTTCCCTTTTCTCCACACTCTCTCCAGCATTTATTGTTTGTAGATTTTTTGAAGATGGCCATTCTGACCAGTGTGAGGTGATAGCTCATTGTAGTTTTGATTTGAATTTCTCTAGTAACGAGTGATGTTGAGCGTCTTTGCATATATTTATTAGCCATCTGTTCGTCTTCTTTGGAGATGCATCTGTTTAGGTCTTCTGCCCCCTTCTTTGAGTGGGTTGTTTGTTTTTCTGGTATTGAGCTGGAAAATGTAATGTCAAGATGACTGAGTTTTCACTTATATTCCTTGATTTTACATTGCTATTTCTTTTGCTTTGCAATGAAAATTTTGGTTCTCCATAGAAACAGAACCAAAAGAACCAAATGTGGTATGTATATAACCAAAAGTGGTTATGTATATATTACCAATGCATGCATGCATGCTAAGTTGCTTCAGTCATGTCCCACTCTTGGCAACCCCGTGGACTGTAGCCTGCCAGGCTCCTCTGTCCATGGGATTCTCCAGGCAAGAATACTGGAGTGGGTTGCCATGTCCTCTTCCAGGGGATCTTCCTGACCCAGGGATTGAACTTTCATCACCTGAGGCTCCTGCACTGCAGGCAGATTCTTTACTGTTGAGCCGCCAGGGAAGCCCATTTATTGTCAGTAGATGTATACATATACAATAGAATGTGTATAGACAAACAGATAAAAGATAGACACTTGTTATAAGGAATTGGCTCATGTGATTATGGAGGCTGTCAAGTTCAGAATCTGCAGGGTATGTTGGCAGACCGGAGACCCAAGAAAACTAGAATTCCAGTTTAAATCTGAAGGCAGTTTAGTGTAGAATTAGGAAGAGCTGATGTTGAAGATGAAGCCCAGAGTGCTGAAAATTGTCTTTCTTGGCATTGGCTGAACTTTTTGCTATATTCAGGCCTTCTACTAATTGGATGAGGCCCACCTACTCTATGGAGGGACATTTGCTTTTCTCAAAGTTGACCAATTTAAATATTAACCTCACCCCCAACAGAAACATCCAGAATAATGTTTGACTAAATATCTAGACACTTTGTGGTCCAGTCAAGTTGACAAAAAAATTAACCGTCACAGTGAGCTTGGTAATGAAGTGAATTCCATTAGGCAGAAAAAACATTTAAAATGGTTTAAGATCAATGAGAGGATGGATACTGATCCCCAAATCATAATCCTGGAATGTTAGTGCTGAAAGGACACTGGCTATGATTCATTTTAGTCATTTATTTTTTGAATGAGAAAGTTAAGGCCTGGAGTGATCAAATGAATTGCCCAAGATCTCACGTACATTCATGAAAGAAAAGAAAGGAAGGAAGGAAGGAAGACGCAAAGATTGACTGAGCCTTTTTCATATGCTAGGTGCTGTGCTAGGCACTAGCCATTCGGTGGTAACCAAAACAAACCCTGAGCCTGCCTTCATGAAGATTTCCTGAGGAAGGGTCGCTTAAGCTGAGACAGGAGGGAATACAGGAGTTTATCAGGGGATGGGGAGCAGCTACAAGACTAGGGAATCATTTTTCATGCAGAGGGATTCAAGTGTGGGAGGGAGCTGAGGAGGGAACAATTTGAATGGCTTTACAGACCTGAGAAAAGTTCAGAATAAATTGAAAGAGGCCGATCAAAGACTCAAAGATGCTGGTTACACTGTGCCTTCCCCTAAAGAGGATAATCTTTTTCCCCCCACAGCGAATTGTTTTTCAAAGTAGTTAGCAATCCTTAAGCTATCCGTCTACGTCCCCAAAAAAGCAGGTATCATTATTGCTATTTAGTGACTAGAAGAATTAAGGCGTTGAGCACTCCAATGCCTTGCCCAAGGCCGCTGAAAAATTAAGATTAAAGAACTAGAATTGAAAGTCACAGGGGAAGACTTGGCTTCTCTGAGACAATCGTGGGAAAGGAAATTATTTATTCTGGAAATTTAAATAGTCATCTTGGAATCTTCAGTGAAATCAGAGTGCAAAAATAGGCCTTCTCCCTATCCCCCAGCACAACAATAATTTAGCAGTGATTATAATAATGATTGCTAAATGATTTGTGTGCTGATTAGGCTAGGAGTTCCCAGGGCTGAGTTCCCAAGTTGCCCTCCGCAGTTCTGCTTCTGTGATTTATCGAAGGCCA
>NC_057392.1:83190033-83206808 GCF_019320065.1 Cervus canadensis
CAGAAAGATAAAGACCAATACAGTATACTGATGCATATATATGGAATTTAAAAAGATGGTAACGATAACCCTATATGCAAAACAGAAAAAGAGACACAGATGTACAGAACAGACTTTTGGACTCTGTGGGAGAAAGTGAGGGTGGGATGTTCTGAGAGAATAACATTGAAACAAGTATACTATCAAGGGTGAAACAGACCACCAGCCCAGGTTGGATGCATGAGACAAGTGCTCGGGGCTGGTACACTGGGAAGACCCAGAGGGATGGGATGGAGAGGGAGGCGGGAGGGCGGATCAGGATGGGGAACACATGCAAATCCATGGCTGATTCATGTCAATGTATGGCAAAAACCACCACAATATTGTAAAGTAATTAGCCTCCAACTAATAAAAATAAATGAAAAAAAAAGATATCTAGCAATTTTTTTTCAAATATATGTTACTTTGGGTCATCCATTTTTAGCTCTCCTTTACAAACAGAAAATGGAGTTGATATACTTGGATATGGATTTCTTTTTTTCAAAATCTGGGTGTAATAAAATGAACTGAAATACTTTCATAGGAATTACATTTATTTTAGATTAATATAGAAGCTAGCTTTTTTAATTCACAATTATAAAAACATTTTACTATTAAACCCTCTTAACTCATTTAATGACTTTTAAGACTATGCCATTTTTATGTACCTAGAGGTTTTTGCATACTTCATTATGAAAACAGAGTTTTCCAGTCTTTCTTTGATAATGTTGACAAAGATCACTTAAATGTATAGAATAGTCAATGGGACTTTGGATTGTATTGTATTGAACCCATACACAAAAGAGAGCATGATTAATTCTCAAAATGCTCATACCTTAAAAGATAGTTAACATTATGTAAATGTGATAAGGACTAGCCAATTCATTTCATGGTGATTTGAGCAGAAGGCAATCAGCAGGCAAGAGGGAAAGAGAGCATATTGATCCAAATAAACATTTAGTTGTAAGGAGGAGGAGGAAGAAGACAAGGGGAGTAGCTAATGCTTCTTGAGCACATTTGATTTGCTATATATCACTCCAACTATCTTTAATATGAATTACTGCATTTAAGTCTCTTGAGCTTTACAAAGTAGGTAATAGAATTATCCCCATTACACAGATGAGGAAACTAAATAGTAGGAAGCTCGTGTTGACTTCTCCTGTTTTTTCTAATTCTTTTGAGTAAATAGCTTGATTGAGGAGAGGGGGAAAAAAGAAAAGGGAGCAGAATAAAGTGGCAACTAGAAACAATTTAAATGTTTATAAAATGGGGATTGGACAAATAAAATATTGTATTTAAAAATATAGTATTTGATTGAGTCCATTTGTGATGAAATACTGTAAGACTGCTAAGAAGAATAGATAAGTTGTACACAGTATCTACATAAATACATCTCAAAACACAAAGGTAAGTGGAAAAAGCAGAAAAAAATTGCAGAAAGAGAAAAACAGTGCTCCATTTGTGTAAACTTTAAAAGTATACAAGGCAATACTTGAGTCATGCTGTCCAGTAGGGACATGTGACTATCGAGCATTTGAAATGTAGAAAGCATGACTAAGAAACTAAAATTTTTATTTCATTTATTTTAATTAATTTAGAATGTAAAACCAAAGCAGTATAAAATATGTTTTTCCATTAAGCATTAATATTTTGTTGATACTACAGTTCGCTTTATCTTTTATCAGGTAACATATTGTTGTACTATAGTGAATGAGTACTTTTTATTTTTTAAGAGTGACTGTTAGAAAATTTTAAATTATACACATGGCTTGCATTATATTTCTACTAGACACTATTGCTATAGATTCTTCTTAAAGAAGCATTGTTGTTGTTTAGTCACTAAATTGCATCCAACTCTATTGCAGCCCCATGAACTGTGCCAGCCAGGCTCTTCTGTCTATGGGATTTCCCAGGCAAGAATACTGGAGTGGGTTGCCATTTCCTTCTCCAGGGGATCCTCCCAACCCAGGGATCAAAACCACATCTCCTGCATTGGCAGGCAGATTCTTTACCACTGAGCCACCTGGGAAGCCCTAAAGAAGTATAAGTGTATTTAAAGGAATTTTTGAAATAGACTGAAAGGACTCATACCAAATTCATGATATTGGCTGCTTCTGATCAGGAAGGGAGGGGAGAATGAGAATAAACACGGGAATTAAAACAAAAGGAAATTCCACTTTCTGTGATTTTGTTTCCTTTTTTCAAAACTGACAAAGTAAGTGGGTAGATGAGGCAAACACAGCAAAATCTGGGGTTACATGGAGGTACATGTATAAAAATTCATCCAGCTGTGCACTTAACACATTATTGACCAGGAAATTTTTGCAGAAACTAGTGCCTGTGGGGTTAATATGTCTCCAGTCAATTAAGTGTTAGGATTGTGCCCTTCACTGTGAGTTATCCTTCAATAAGAAAGTTAAATTTTTTTTTTTTATTTAGGCTCTTCATGTGCATGTTCATAGGAGAAAGAGACCGTAGTTTTCTTTTCTTGTGTTATCTTGCCCGGTTTTAGCATCAAGATTACACAAGCCTCAACATAAGCCTGACATCTTTCACCCTTTAAATGTATTTTGAACCATGGAAGAACTTCACGGAATCATTGTAAGAAGCAATTAAATAATATATGAGTGCATGCTGAATAACAAAAAGCTCTGAAACATATAAGGAATCATTCTCTTACCATTACCATCACATTACAGTTCTTCTCTTATATATGAACTATTTGCTTCACATTGGAAACCATTGCTGTTTGGCTTCAACAAGGACAACCCTAAAGAGTCTGAATAAGTTTTGTTTGGAAAAAGAGAGTGTCAGAGCAGGGTTTATGGATGTGAATATCAAATACAGATAATCAGAGTTAACATAGAGATAAGAATCAAGTCCTAAATGTGGTTTGGATAAAAATAAATGAGCACTCACTTGTACTTGACTCTTAGCCTAAAAAGGGATATTAAATAAGTTATGTTCCATTTCAATTATCTTTAATTGTGGCATATTTGCTGCTCTCCAAATTGCCTTTAATATGAAGGATGAAATCATTTCAAAACACTAGTATTGAACACTGAAATGATGATATAGATGCCTTGCTTTAATAATTCTGGCATACTTTCCTGAGCCCTAAAAAAATAAAATGTGGTATTTAAATATAATTATAATGAGTGAACAAATCACCACATTTTTATAAATTTTAGCTACTCTCAGGATTGAGACTTGAGTGGCAAACATCCAGGGAAAGTATTAGAAGAGTTGGCAAGGAGAGCTCAAGTAGGGCCAGGGGCTTTCACATTACATTTAAGCACCAGAAAACCCCAGTGAGGAAAATATTATCCCCATTTAATTACAAAGAAACTGAGATCAGAGGTTAAGTAACATACGAGCAATCATAAGGCCGGGAGACTCTCCCATCAGGCCTTGAATCAAGATCTCTCTCCTGAAAGGCACACCCCCTTTCCACTTATATCAACCAGAGAGAAAGAGGTTCCCACCCCATTTGAAAGTAAACTGGTGAAAATTGAAAAGTGACTCAGAGTAATCACAGATGAACAATATTTGCTGTAACAGGCACATTTGAATGTCATCTGAACATCTTGTGGTTTAGAAGAATTATCCCTTTTCCCAGGACGAGCAAGGTCCAAGCCCATTACATGCCATACATCTTCCAGAAGACATAAATATTTTCCCTTGTTTCTTCATTTCTCCGACTTGTCAAACGTAATGAAAACAGAACAGCTTACTCATAAGTGCTGGTTTCTCTTTTTTTCAGTAGATTCTATTAAAGCTTAATTAAGTGACAATCATAAGACAATTAAAAATTAAAGAATGATAAAAGTTAAATGTTTTCAATACATTCAGAAAAACCACGGGTAAATGTAAATCAGAGAGAGAGGCAGGGAAAGAGACAATTGTTTAAACAACAATAAATCACCAAGTGTACCACTGTTGAGAGACTTCCCAATGAAGCAGCTTCATCAGGTCACTTCTAGTGTGTCCACACCAACATCGTGGGGCTGGTTGGTCCAAAGCAGTCAGAGTTCCTGGGTGGAGATCTGTGTTAAGTCCAGTCATGGTGTGGCCTTCGATAAATCACAGAAGCAGAACTGCGGAGGGCAACTTGGGAACTCAGCCCTGGGAACTCCTAGCCTAATCAGCACACAAATCATTTAGCAATCATTATTATAATCACTGCTAAATTATTGTTGTGCTGGGGGATAGGGAGAAGGCCTATTTTTGCACTCTGATTTCACTGAAGATTCCAAGATGACTATTTAAATTTCCAGAATAAATAATTTCCTTTCCCACGATTGTCTCAGAGAAGCCAAGTCTTCCCCTGTGACTTTCAATTCTAGTTCTTTAATCTTAATTTTTCAGCGGCCTTGGGCAAGGCATTGGAGTGCTCAACACCTTAATTCTTCTAGTCACTAAATAGCAATAATGATACCTGCTTTTTTGGGGACGTAGACGGATAGCTTAAGGATTGCTAACTACTTTGAAAAACAATTCGCTGTGGGGGGAAAAAGATTATCCTCTTTAGGGGAAGGCACAGTGTAACCAGCATCTTTGAGTCTTTGATCGGCCTCTTTCAATTTATTCTGAACTTTTCTCAGGTCTGTAAAGCCATTCAAATTGTTCCCTCCTCAGCTCCCTCCCACACTTGAATCCCTCTGCATGAAAAATGATTCCCTAGTCTTGTAGCTGCTCCCCATCCCCTGATAAACTCCTGTATTCCCTCCTGTCTCAGCTTAAGCGACCCTTCCTCAGGAAATCTTCATGAAGGCAGGCTCAGGGTTTGTTTTGGTTACCACCGAATGGCTAGTGCCTAGCACAGCACCTAGCATATGAAAAAGGCTCAGTCAATCTTTGCGTCTTCCTTCCTTCCTTCCTTTCTTTTCTTTCATGAATGTACGTGAGATCTTGGGCAATTCATTTGATCACTCCAGGCCTTAACTTTCTCATTCAAAAAATAAATGACTAAAATGAATCATAGCCAGTGTCCTTTCAGCACTAACATTCCAGGATTATGATTTGGGGATCAGTATCCATCCTCTCATTGATCTTAAACCATTTTAAATGTTTTTTCTGCCTAATGGAATTCACTTCATTACCAAGCTCACTGTGACGGTTAATTTTTTTGTCAACTTGACTGGACCACAAAGTGTCTAGATATTTAGTCAAACATTATTCTGGATGTTTCTGTTGGGGGTGAGGTTAATATTTAAATTGGTCAACTTTGAGAAAAGCAAATGTCCCTCCATAGAGTAGGTGGGCCTCATCCAATTAGTAGAAGGCCTGAATATAGCAAAAAGTTCAGCCAATGCCAAGAAAGACAATTTTCAGCACTCTGGGCTTCATCTTCAACATCAGCTCTTCCTAATTCTACACTAAACTGCCTTCAGATTTAAACTGGAATTCTAGTTTTCTTGGGTCTCCGGTCTGCCAACATACCCTGCAGATTCTGAACTTGACAGCCTCCATAATCACATGAGCCAATTCCTTATAACAAGTGTCTATCTTTTATCTGTTTGTCTATACACATTCTATTGTATATGTATACATCTACTGACAATAAATGGGCTTCCCTGGCGGCTCAACAGTAAAGAATCTGCCTGCAGTGCAGGAGCCTCAGGTGATGAAAGTTCAATCCCTGGGTCAGGAAGATCCCCTGGAAGAGGACATGGCAACCCACTCCAGTATTCTTGCCTGGAGAATCCCATGGACAGAGGAGCCTGGCAGGCTACAGTCCACGGGGTTGCCAAGAGTGGGACATGACTGAAGCAACTTAGCATGCATGCATGCATTGGTAATATATACATAACCACTTTTGGTTATATACATACCACATTTGGTTCTTTTGGTTCTGTTTCTATGGAGAACCAAAATTTTCATTGCAAAGCAAAAGAAATAGCAATGTAAAATCAAGGAATATAAGTGAAAACTCAGTCATCTTGACATTACATTTTCCAGCTCAATACCAGAAAAACAAACAACCCACTCAAAGAAGGGGGCAGAAGACCTAAACAGATGCATCTCCAAAGAAGACGAACAGATGGCTAATAAATATATGCAAAGACGCTCAACATCACTCGTTACTAGAGAAATTCAAATCAAAACTACAATGAGCTATCACCTCACACTGGTCAGAATGGCCATCTTCAAAAAATCTACAAACAATAAATGCTGGAGAGAGTGTGGAGAAAAGGGAACCCACTTGCACTGTTGGTGGGAATGTAAATTGATAGTGCCACTTTGGAGAACAATATGGAGATTTCTTAAAAAGCTAGGAATAAAACTACTACATGACCCAGCAATCCCACTACCAGGCATGTACCCTGAGGAAACCATAACCGTAAAAGACACATGTACCCCAATGTTCATTGCAGCACTGTTTACAATAGCTAGAACATGGAAGCAACCTAGATGTCCATCGACAGATGAACAGTTAAAGAAAGTGTGGTACATATATACAACAGAATATTACTCATCCATAAAAAGGAATGCATTTGAGTCAGTTCTAATGAGGTGGATGAACCTAGAGTCTATTATACAGAGTGAGGTAAGTCAGAAAAAGAAAAATAAATATCATATAGTAACACATATATATGGAATCTAGAAGGATGGTACTGATGAGCCTGTTTGCAGGGCAGCCATAGAGACACAAACTTAGAGAAGAGACTTGAGGACACAGTTGGGAAGGGAGAGGGTGCCCCGAATTGGGAAAGTAGCACTGAAACACTTACTTTACTGTATGTAAAATGGAGAGCCAGCGGGAATTTGCTGCATGATGCAGGGAACTCAAAGCTGGTGCTCTGTGACAACCTAAAGGAGTGGGATGGTGGGAGGCGGGAGGGAGACTCAACAGGAAGGGGACGTGTGTATACCTATGGCTGATTCATGTGGTTGCATGGCAGAAATCAACACAGTATTATAAAGCAGTTATCATTCAATTAAAAAAATTTTTTTAAAGAATACATATTTTAGTCTGCTGAGAAGGCCTACTGGCAATGACAATCAAGAAGTAATGAGTATTCCTAGTGCCCAGCTTGTGGTGTCTAAATACAATTTTTGCCTAAAAGGAATCAGGGCTTCTTGGACAGATGGCTGATTTCAGGTCTGGGGCAGAAAACATTCAAATCAATCCTACAGCATTTTGTTGTACCAGGAAACAAAGAAGCTATCACAGAACACTGGAGTCATACCAAAAGGAAAAAATAACCAATTTGAAGGGAATAGCAGTGGTCAAAGGAAAGGAAATTTGAGCACCTAAAAGAATAAGAACCACAATAGATTGGAATACATCAATATATAAAATTTATGACTTCATAATTATACCAAAAAGAAAGAAACCTCTGGAAATTGCAAGTGTACCAACTTATTATTCTCAGCGTTAGTAAAGAAAAATAATCAAGCATATAGTCTACCTTTTCTCAACAAACTCTGGTTTGAGGGTAACCAAACAACTAATAAGGGGCAATTCTTTATTATAAAGGAATTCTAAATCATAAAAACGAAAGAAATGATACCATTTTTTAAATGACACATTTTATACTTTATGATAAGATAGTGGATATAGACTGTGTTCATCAACCATTATTAAGTAAAAGGTTGATGAAAAATTTTATAATAGCTGTATCAATGTGACAACACCTGAACCCACTAATCAATCTTATAATCTAAAGTGGGGCCTCCTGATAAGGTGCAAGAGAAAATACACATGATCAACTATGAATTATTCTTTGAAAACAATAGAGCAACAGTCAAACTCGGTTTCAGCAAATAAATGATATTTAGGGAGGGGTGTATAAAACCATAAAATAGAGACGTAAAAGACTTCTCAGCTAAATGTGAGGTGTGAGCCCTTTTGTAAACCAATTAAAATATATCAACTATAATAGGAAGTTTTTGAGACAATTGGTAAAATTTAAACATAGGTATTAGACGATGGTAGTTTGGATAGATATGACAATGCTACTGTTAATTTGGGGGCTGTATTGTCTGTTAGTGACACAAAAATATTTACATATGAAGTGATATAATGTATGGAATTTGTTTTAAAATACTGCAACCAAGAATAAGTTGTAAGGTATAAGGTATGGAGTATGGGGAAGTAGGTGAAAAAAGTTGTCAAAATATTAGATAAATATTTAAAGTTGGTGGTGGGTCATTTCTACTCATACAGTTCTCACTACTTTTATATGTAGTTGAAAATTTTTACAATAAAAGACAAAAATGAATGAATAAAAATAAATAAAAAGCATTTTGCTTGTCTGGAAAGACCAAAAAAAAAGAAAGTTTAAAGAAAAGAAGTTGGCTAATTAAAATCATTGGAGGGTTTCAAAGTTCTGACTTCAGTGTACAGTGTTTTGGCAACAGAAATGTGAAAACCAGCTTAGCTTTTTTCAGGATAGAAAACCTGGCTGTGTCTAGGTCATGTAAGTAGGATCCAGCCCTCAGTTTTCACATTCAAGAACTCTATTTCATCAGTTCACCAAAAATGGCCATCTTATTCCTGTCCAGGGACTAGGGACTCAAAAATGCAATCAAAACCTCCCTTTTCACTGGACTGAGGCTTCATGGAAAGCTAATTGGTAAAATTAAAGTACATATTACAGCAAAAAAAACAAAAAACAACAAAAAAAAAAAAACCCTTCATTATTAGATTATAGACTACTGTAAGTCCTGATGAACTGTTCCTATCTCTCTAGAAGAGTCCTTTTGTGGGAAAACAGACCTTTACAGTCCACACATAGTCAGTCCACTAGTTCAGCATTGAAGAAACCCTGATGCATTTTCTACCCTGTTAAAGGATCACTTCCCTTCCATCTGCATCCTCATCTTTACAGCACTTTTCTTATTTAACAAGCTTTTTAATGCATTACAATTCCCAAATTTATAATTTATTTTTATTGCTTATCATGTATATTTGTTTCCCTCTGTGGTATAACTTAGTTATATTCAAATATTAATTAATTTTTTTCTATTTTGGATATTGTCATGCAAAACTTAATTAATGTGGCACCACCATTCTGCCTGAAGATCCAATAAAAATTTGAGTAGGACCATATTAATGTCTGCCTATGCAGAAGTTTTTCAACTGGTATAAGCACTTAAAGATGGCCCTGCCAGTAAGTTAAGTATTTCATGAAGTTAGTTGTATTAAAATTTCTCCTTCATCCTGGTTCATCCCTAAAAGCTCTAGAATAATAGGCTAGAAATCAGGTCCATAAGAAAGTCTAAATTTTTCTTGGCTAAAAAAAGGTCACACTTTCCATATGTGAAAAATATCCTAAATTAAAATGATCAACTCAAATACCAGGTAACCAGTTGGGTATTGTTATATAAACACAGTATCAAATAAATTAAGTCTGTATGGTTTCTTAGTACAATTAGTAAGATGTTCTCGTCTCTGTCCCCTTCTTTCTCTTTAGCCTGCAAAAATACCAGCCAGATGCCAATAGAGAACTCAGAGCAGATCATCAAAAACAAGAGAAGCATGACAAGTCTTCCCTGATGGAAACTTTAGCAAAATAAAAGTAGGATTAAAAAAAAAATGGTAGCACTTGTGATACTTACTATGTCACAGTGTCTAAAGGGCAAGATTTAATTTTATGTTTCACTTTAATCTACAGTAAAATTTAAAACCCAAAGGAAGAAATAAACAACTTTTACTCAAAAGTTATTTCTAGTTCAAATGGATTAAGGAACTAAATGTAAGACCTGAAGCCATACAGTTTCTGGAAGAGAACATAGGCACACCACTCTTTGACCTAAACAAAAAGATGATGGAATGGGAGAAAATATTTGCAAATGATACAGCCCACAAGGGGTTAATATCCAAAACACACAGAGAGCTCATACAACTCAATATCAAAAAAACCAACAACCCAGTCAATAAATGGGCAGAAGACCTGAATAGGTATTTTTCCTAGCAAAGACGTACAGATGGCTAACAGGCACAAGAAACGATGCTCAACATCCATAATCATCAGAGAAACGTAAATAAAACCACAGTAGATATCACCTCACACCTGTCAGAATGGCAATCATACAGAATGTTTAAATATAACAAATGTTTGCAAGGATGTGGAGAAAAGGGAGCTCTTATATCCTGTCGGTGAGTATGTAAATTGATCTAGCCACTATGAAAAGCAGTATGGAGGTTCCTCAAAAAACTAAAAATAGAATTAACATATGGTCCAGCAATTCCACTCCTGGGTACATACATATCCAGAAAAAACAAAAACACTAATTTGAAAAGATACATGAACCTCAATGTTCATAACAGCACTATTTATAATAGGTAAGATAAGGAAGCAACTCAAGTGTTCAATAACAGATGAATGGATAAGAAAGAGGTAATATTTCATGTATATATACATACAACAATACAACAACAATATATATACATACAACAAATATACATACAACCGTAAAAAAGAAAGAAATTTTACCACTTGCAGCAACATGGATGGGCCTAAAGAATATTATTTTTAGTGAAATAAGTCAAAGAAAGACATCACTTCAGTGTACAACATCATTTATATGTGGAATCTAAAAAATAAAACAAACCAATGTATATAGCAAAATAGAAACAAAGTCACAATAAACAAACTCATGGATATCAAGAAGAGAGAGAAAACAGAAGGGACAAGATAGGGGTATGGGATTAAGAGATACAAACCACTATGTGTAAAATAGATCAGCAAAAATAATATACAGCACAGAGAATTATAGCCATTATCTTGTGATAACTTTTAATGGAACATAATTCATATATACTGAATGCTGTAAACTTGGAACTAATATAGTATCATAAATAAACCATACTTCAAATTTTTAAAAAGACCCAAAAAAGTATTTTAAGTTCATTGTGGCACTTAGTAACTGCAAAACATTGGAAACAACCTAATCATCCTCAAATAGGATAAGTTAAATGAAACACTATGTCATACCCACACAATGGAGTACTAAAAAGAATGAGGAAAATCTCTACAAACTGATGTGGTAGAATTTCTAGGACATATTGTTAAGCAAAAAAGATTACGAAAGAGTACCTATAAAATGACACCTTCTTATAAAAAGAAAGGAAATATGAAAATATACCTGTGTCTGCTTATTCATTCAGAAAGAAACACACAGAAGATAAGCCGGAAACCACTGAGTTTGGTTAAGCACAAGGAAGAGGAGAAAATGGGAAAATAATTGAAGTAATTGGTGCGGTGGAAATGTTACTACTCCGACAGTACCTTTTGTACAGTTTCGTCTTTTGGAATCACAGGGCTGTTTCACATGCTCCCCCAAAAAAGAGAGAAATTAAATTAACAAATATGGAAAATGGAAGCTAAAAACTGTATCCATTGTTTTATTCTTTTCTTGCCAAGAACAATGTTGAGTGCATATAGTAAAGATACAGCTTGTTTGTTGGTTTTGGAAATGTTTTCTTTAGGCTTTATACTCTATTCCTTTAATTCTACCACCAAGAAAACATACATAAATAATAGTATGGCTTCCAAAATATTATTAGAATAAAAAGTAATACTTATATATAACACAATTTAATTTTTAATGTGCATAAAACTTCCACAGGTGACATTTGAAATCATGCTTGGATGGGCCTAAATTTTCAGATTCAAAGCAAATACTATGTGTTTGCCCACTTATAGACATTGCACTCCTTCCATTCTGCTTTATTTAGTGTGGAGTCCATGGCAACCCACATGATGGTCCCTTAGCTTCCTCAAAAGAAATGAGGAATTGTCAAAAGGTATCCTTAATATCACAGGTAGTATTTAGGATAAATTCTTTATGTAAGATGATTCTAGTCTGTTTTTCTTCTAATAGATCACTACTCATTATTTCTCTTGTCACTCTATTGCCTGTTTGTAAAATAATTTTTATTTCAGTTTCATATTTTACAAGGGATTTCATTCAGCTTAAATCTTAAAAATTCAACTTTTATTTCCAGAATCTGTATGATGAATTTTCCCATATAAATCATATTTTTCTCCTAACTAGACGAATGAATATGCCTGAGCTACAAAATTATATATAGCACATGCTAGAACTTAACTCTGATATTAAGGATCACTTTGAGGCAGTTTGATTTTTAGTATATGATTCTTTTCCTAGCAAAATATTATTACTGATACTTCTATAGCTGATAGTGAAACAAAATCACATCATCTGCAAATTTAGCTCTCTATGGTAAAATAAGAAGATGAACATCTATTACAATGTTTAAAATGGAATTCCAGATTTGAAAGTTTGCAAAAAACCACACTCTAAATCCATCTCTCCTCTAAAGTGTACAGTTTATGAACTTTATATCATAAATCAGGAGCAAAAGCAACTTACTGATTTCGTTTTAAAAATCGTGAAATAAGAATTTACACAGAACAAACATGCAACTGTTTTCTGCAGCACGTGAGCCCTCTAAATATACAGTCAGTTGTCTCTTTCAAAGGATGAAGTAATAAACATCACTCATCAGAGAGCAACGTAGTTGAGTGGGCATGGGAGCCTGACCTGAGAGGGAACCGTTCACACATTACACACTCAGGGCCTTCCCTCTGGGACCGTGTCTTTCTCAATGTTACTTCCAATAAAGAAGCAAAATGGGTAACTCTGCTTCCAAGAGAAGAGCCATAGATTTTTCCTGCTGCCATAAAAGCATGGGTAACATAGCTTCAGCTCTTAACTCACTGGAATTTAGGCTTTGTACTGGACATATTGTTCATGCATTTCTTGTCAGCATCTCATTTTCTATATGCATTTGTGCTTGAAAAATGCTCTGTATCTTCATTGCTATAAATGAATAGTTGTCTTTTCTCTTCTTTCTTAATGATCCTGAAATTTAGCATGTTCATATTGATGGGACCATATTAAGCAAGAGTATCAATTTGAAATTTCTACCAGGAAGCAAAAATTGCTAGCATGAAAACTAAATATTTATAACCTAAAATGTATTCACTTTATCCTTGTAATCACTACTCAGTAAGATCCATCCATCCATACACACACAATCCACAGCTAATGTACAACATGCAGCTTAGCATTTGTAAATTTACTACAAAAATAAGTTCATTAAATGAATCATGTTTCCTTGTTGATTTACTGGAAGATTAAAACCAGTCAATGACTGTCATGAAATCATAACTGGAGAATTAGTAAGTCTTGTTTATTGCAGTTATTAATGGAAAATAAAGCTTTGGAAAATATTAACAGTAAGATATTCTAGTTGTACTGATATAATTAATGTGCTACATTAAAATGATTCCCTTAAAAACCACTAGAGGTGAAATAATTATATCACAAGCTTAAATATCATGATTGCCTTTCTCATTGATTTGCATTTATTATATAGTTATAGAAATTCCTAAACATTTTGGTACTTGAGGGAAACTTTCCACTAGCTCTAAATTTATATCCCACTAAAAAAATTTCATCTTTTTTTTTCAACTTTGTATCTTGCTGCTGAGTGCCAAAGAATTGATGCTTTTGAACTGTGGTGTTGGAGAAGACTCTTGAGAGTCCCTTGGACTGCTAGGAGATCCAACCAGTCCATCCTAAAGGAAATCAGTCCTCCATACTCATTGGAAGGACTGATGTTGAAGCTGAAACTTTAATACTTTAGCCACCTGATGCGAAGAACTGACTCATTTGAAAAGACCCTGATGCTGGGAAAGATTGAAGGCAGGAGGAGAAGGGGACGACAGAAGATGAGGTGGTTGGATGGCATCACTGACTCAGTGAACATGAATTTGAGTAAGCTCTGAGAGTTGGTGATGGACAGGGAAGCCTGGCGTGCTGCAGTCCATGGGGTCAGAAAGAGTTGGATATGACTGAGCAACTGAACTGAACTGAACTGAACCTTGCTGCCAATCAGTATATTTCCAAATATTTTAATATGATTTTGTAACTGACAGTGGTGTCATCACCAGCAGAGGTTGATGTTAAAATATCAGCATGGTAGGATGTTGGGTTTTTTTTTTTAATGTCTGACAGAGTGAGAGTTGTTGAATCTTAAGATAAGCAGGAACTCCAGAAACAACAGAGGACTCACTGTGTGGAATGTGATAGGTGAGATGGGAAACTATCATCTCACAGAAACTTAGGTAACAAAATTCCAAAGTTTAAGAAACTGGGCTTTTTCATGGCTTTACTACAAGAAATGGAACCCCAGATTTAGACATTCACAAGCTAAGGAGTTATTAAAGTCCCACTAAACCTGGAAGAATTGAGAGTTACTTTTCACTAAGCACTAACTTCACTTTCTGTGTATTTATTGAGTCAATACTAGTATTCCTTCTCTCTTTTTTTTTTAATGTGGACTGTTTTTAAAGTCTTTATTGAATTTGTTACAATATTGCTTCTGTTTTATCTTTTGTTTTTTTGGCCATGAAGCATGCAGGATCTTAGTTCCCTGACCAGGGATCAAATCTACATTTCCTGCATTGGAAGTTGAAGTCTTAACCACTGGACCACCAGGGAAGTCCTAGTATTCCTTCTTTTGTAGGTAAGAAATACTGCTGAGCACCTGGGAAAATAAAATGAGAGGACAAAATAAGAAAACAAAGGACTAGAAATGCATCAATCTCAGTGAAATTTAAATTCACTTCATCATTCATTCATTCACCGAATATTTATTGGGGGCCTACTATATATGAGATACTTCTTAATCCCACTGTGAATTCTAAACATTTAACTTTTCTAGTGTTTTCTCTGCATTATATCTCTATGTTAGCAAATAATAAAATGTGTGGATTTTATTTGGAACCATGATGTGTATAATATTTTCTGCAGCTCAGCTGAGGTCACTTGGCCACTCTGAGCTCTGGAAGTGGAGTTTTCCACACTAACAGGACAGCGGTCAACTTAAACTTCAATGAAAAGAAGACTGAGTTGATTTCTAAGTGGTTTATTTTAACTCTCCACATTTCAGGAAACATTTCAACTTTCAAACATTTCAAAGGAACTGCTTTTATTACATTTGTATTAGAAATGTTGACTCTTCTCTCACAGGAAGCCAATCAGGGTGGTAGAATTGCCCTGAGAGGGGAAGCTATGTATGAATTACTTACTTCATCAGTAAGTTTGATATGCTAAGACACCCTCATAGTGAATAGCATTTAAATTGTTTTTCCATATGCTAGCTACTTGTAGGTCTAAGAAAGCTAATTTGGATTGTCCTGAGCTAAAAAATTCCATTTCTTACTCCCTAGTCCCAAAAGATACATATTAGACTCAAACACTGAACCACAAGAACAGAAACTAAAAATGGCACTTTTACCAGTAAAAATATCATAGGCAGTAAAAATAACAGCCATGATTCTCCTTCTATCATATCATTTAGGCCTGGTAGAGAGGCTTAGTGAGAGGTCCACCGTATACTACCATCATACATACCAACTATTTGTACTATTGACAATGAAGAAATCTCAAAGTCCAAAATTACCTCATGCAAATAAAATGAAAATAAATTTTTAAAAAATCTACAAGGAAGCTATTTACAAGAACATATTTATAGCTCGGAAATTAAAAATAAACAAGGGAAACAAGCCAAGCAATATGTATGTCTGCCATCTCACTCAGCAAAAAAATGCACTGCCCTGCATCACTTCCCTATGGGGGAAGACTCTACCTTTTTTTATTGATCAAGATGAACAGAATTGTTCTCTGATGGTATTAGCGACTGATATTAACAAAGATGTTAGACTCAAGAGCAGACTTAAAATTAGATGCAGAAAAGGAGCTGCACACACACCTCAGTTCTGCCAACCAAGTAGTTTTAAGTTTCCACTGTGCCAATGAATGTGCATCAGAGCATATTTCGGCTACAAGAATTGCACGCCCAAACGACACATGACTCATTCCTCACACAATCTGACGCTCAAGCACACTTGCGTTTTCAAACCCTACAACTGAAAGAGTGGAGAAACCGTACTTCCCTGCTACCATGAAATGTACCATTCAAGTAATATGAAATAGAAGAATAAAACTCTTAATCTGTGAATAACTACATTCTAATACAATAACTATCTGAATGCTAATGGAGATTTCATATGCATGGCAAAACACACAGACCCATGCAGCCACCCAATGACATCACTGCCTGAAAGGGGGTACAGGGTGAGAGGGGATGGGTAGGAAGTAGGTAAAACACATTACATGTATTTCCTGACCTGCCAGCTTCTTAAAAAAGAAAATCATAACAGATTTGTGCATGTATGCAGCATGTATTTGTGCCCGCATCTGTATAACAACAGATTTGGGCATACAAGTATTCAGGCAGACTGAAACGAAAGCTTATGGCATTATGGCATTCAATCTAATTGTGTAGGCAGGCTATAAAAACGGCTGCTTCTCAGATGGTTTTCTGACAAAAAAGAATGTTGTTAAACCTTCTTCTCTGACATCTAATGTTTCAGGTTTTTAAAAATATTGTATAAAGACAGATTTATTTCCTAAGATGTTTCATTAATGGTTGTGGCAGGCAGCTGGCCTGAGGTTTGACACACAATAAAATCCATGTCAAGAATATTAAAGATAGTGCAAAAGATAACTATGAATTTACATTCAAACAGGCTTTTGACAAAGCCATTGCAACAGGCTCCTAATCAGGTCTTGAGACCTAGCCTGCCCTCTCTTTAAACCCGTGATCTTGAAAAGGAGCTTTAAATTGGAAATTATTACACATTAAAACCTCAACATGGGCCAGATCGAAGTGGATCGATATCTTGCCGAGCACAATAAATCAGCCTTCT